>NC_092195.1:20848773-20876273 GCF_043641665.1 Enoplosus armatus
AGTGTTTGGGTCTATGTCTCTCAAACAACAACCTAATAAAGAAGTGGACGTGGCCACGGTGACGTCCTCCTTTGGTTGGCGGACTTCCGTTTTGGCCGTCGCCATCTTGTTTTTGTGGAACCAGAAGTGATGACATATGGACGAGAGGGTGGAGCTGAGGATCTGAGACCACGAGGACACTCTGACCGCACCTGACTCCCGGCAAGCTGCTGCAAACAAAGTTAGCTTGTAAATGTACTACTGGACAAAATGAACACTCCTGGAGCGTCTTTTAGTACAACCGGACGCCTCCGTCCTGATTGGCAGGTCGCCGTGGGATGCAGCCAGGAGGCGGACTTTGACTGCAGGTTTTAATTTGCACCACCTACAGGTGTGACCATCCAGAGCAGGTATTGTATCTCCCATGCAAAGAGCTTCATCACACAGCGAGTCTCCAGCATGTTGGATGTTGTCCTGATGATCTTTTTTAATCTGAGGACATCTTTGAAATAAACCTCCTGTCCCACTTTAACATGTAAATATGAATTTAAAGGGCTTTTGTCTGCACTGATGCGCACACTATCAGCTCCCTGTTGCCGGAAGATATTTCTCCTCTTGTTTTAATTTGTAATGTTTTTATTGTGTGTCTATATTTTAAACCCTGTCTTTATTTTTATGGCACAATAAACTGAATTATAACCAGACTCCTTGTTTGTAATCCACGTTCACTTTGTCAGACCTCCCTGTTGTGCTGTTACAGACGCAGCTCCTCAAACTTAACAACACCGCGGCACAGTGTGCCGAACTGTGACTACGAATAATGACTTTTATTTTTTCCTGTTCAGGCAGCTTCATTTGATTAAATGCGGGAAGAAGGCCAGCGGCTGCAGACGCTCCTGTCACGAGACGGAGAAGAAAACCACATGACTGCAGTCTGTTGTGCTATTTTTACTTTTCAATGTGAAAGTTTCAGATATATTATAACTTTTATGAGTTCTGTGTGGTTGAAAACCTGCTCAACCTGCTATCTGTTTTATTACATCTCTTTTTACAGAGACATGATTTTTTTTTTGTTTTTGTCCAGCAACAATAATATGCAAATTTCCTCCCGGGGCGTGTCACTCATTTTTGTGTTTTGTTGTGGACTGAAAAATTCAAGCAGCCACATGAGTGAATGTGAATACAAACAAAGACGAGGGATTCCTGCGGTTTGATTCAGCTGAGTTTTTGTTTCCGCTTCTGGGTTTTGGATTTGTGGGCCACCAAACCCGACGTCTCTCAGTTCGGGGAGTCGCTGCCTATATTTCTTGTTGGAAAGTCAATTAAACAACCACAAAGAGACGCAAAACAACCGCAAAGAGACACAAAACAACTGCAAAGAGATGCAAAATGCCCACTGAGAGTCAGTCTGGGTGTCTTGGTCTGTGTAGGAGGGTTGGGGCCCGTTCACGTGACTCTGTCCAGGACCCCTTTGTTGTATTCTGTTCATTGCTTTGCAGGTTAGACCTTTAATTGTTTTGAACTAGTGTCTGCTTCTGCAGCGTGAGTCCGTCTCGCCAGGGCAGGAGACAAACTTTTCTTTTGGGGAGGGCAGTTCTTCCCTCCGAAGCTTTTTATCTGCAGACATTTGTGACACTGTCGGCTCTTGATTACTATTTTAAAGACTATTTTTAAGCCTTGAGTGGTTCAGTTTTTAACTTTTGTTGCTAAGCAATGTTGGCCAAAACTCTGCCTATTGGCTAGAGCTGGTGCTTTTGCCTGGCAACATTACCTGATTGTGTATTCTGGAGACACTGGCGAGAGCTTCCAGTTGCAGACAACTCTTTCTGCAAAGATGAGTCAGGCTGTGGCGTCGTTTCTGTTTTGAAGGCCAGTTATTATTTTTCATCAGTTTGTCCATAAATGCACCACATCTGAGCCTAAAGACGGCGTGTTTACTGATGCTACAGAATAAGCTGTTTCCTTTCTGTCTTTGAACAAACTCCTGACCGGCAGACAGTCGCAGGCCTCCGGTTCAGAAGCAGGGTCGGTCAAGAAGCTGGCTGACACACCTGACAAGTTTCAGGGGGACGAGGTGAGTCTAGACCAGGTCAAGGTGTGAATCTTTAACACGACATCATTTGAAACCACCTGGAAAGCTTCCTGGTCTACAGCCCGAGGTTCAATGTCCTCATCCATAAAAAAACATGGAGACGCCGCCGCTGTCGTCTTCATAAACCAACGCTGATTAACAAAAAGACCAGAAACTAAATCAACACTGAATCAAATCCATCAATCAATCATTTGTATAGCACCTTTCGTACAGGTGAAAAGTGCTTTACACGAATGTAAACAGTGTGTAAACAACACAAAACCACTTGAGACTAATGCACACGAGAAATAAAGATAATAAAACCAATAAAATGGATTAAAGTGTAGATCATTAAAGTATGATAGATAAAAGACAATGACACACACAATAGATAAGAGGGAATAAAACTGCTGCCGGTTTATAATTGACCTCTGACCTTGTGGAGAAAAAAATATTAATTATTTACCTGTAGAGATTAATGAGGAGTCACACTGCTCTTAAAGAAGCAGTTCTTGACTACTTAAATATTGTTCAAACTGTCCGAGTCTGATATGATTTTTAATGCACATTTGACTGTAAATTGAGTGATCGATCACAGAATGTCACTCGGGATGACTCGGATGTGTTTCCTCTCCTCCTGTTGCGAACACACAGATGCCAAAGGTCACTGCAGCGGCATTAAGTCCGCCGCTGCTCTGGAAGTGACTCAGAAACTAAACACGGACTAAACGTAAAGGGTGCAGCTCTCGGCTCCTCCTGTAGGTGTCGCTCTCTGTCGTCTTTTCACAGACCTGCGTGGGGATGTTTCTACATTTATTGCATCTGATCAGCTACAACAAGCCCATTTTTTTTCTAAAATACATGAGCCTCATTAAATGCAGACAGCAATCTGCCGAACGGGGGGGGGGGGGGGGGACTTAACTTCCACAGCCCCCCCCTCCCCTCCCCATCAGATCCACTCCAGACTTCTTTAGATGCTGATTTGACATGAGCTGCTCTCGGGGTGTGAGGCGGCTGCACCGGAGCAGGCTGCTGTTGGGGAGGTCAGCTCCGGGATCAAACAGGTGTTCCAAGAAAAACCAGCACACTGGCATTTTTATATGGTTAATCATCACATCACACATTTTATTTACATTACCGGGAAGATGAGATCTATCAAACACTTGCTTTGGACTATAACAGGCTTTCAGAAAATGAATCGTAGTCTGATATTGTTTTGTTTTTTAAAAAAGAAGAAGAGGATAGTGTACATCAGAGTAAACCTGTAAGTGCCATCAGGGATGTTGCAGAGGCAGCATGGTGACACCTCTGCGGGTAAAAGTGGCTGTGCGTCGCATAAAGTCATAATAAACTGAATGTAGAGCCCCGCAGGTGAGCTGCGGGTTCCTGCGTGAACATATAGAACGGTTCTAGCGATGTTTACCAACAGCCATCCGCGCTGTAAGTCATGAAACGGCAGACCGGTGCCGACCGGGGCTGCAGGAGGGGGACAGGGGTGCGTGGCTGCAACATGCCTGCGCCTCTCCACCGCAGCCCGACCAGCCGTGCCCGCGTCCGGCTGCGCCACAATCAAACTTTTCTGTACATTTTCACGTCACCTGGACGCGAAACATAAATTTGGCATCCTATGCAAATATATGCTGACGTAAAAGATCATGTGGTTTTTGTCGTCGATCCCCCCTATGAGCAACGAGGAGGTTTTTTTTTTCTCCTCTCTACTGTTGTCTTTAGGTTAGCTATGCTACAATCTTTACTGTACCCAGCGCTAGCTATATGCGCCCCGCACCGCACCACTCTGGATATCTGGGAATAATCAACTTCCAGGCTGTCGCACCCAGAGACTACACACAGGTAGGACACAAGTGAAACTTCTTATTTATTTAACTCCTGGACAGAAATTTGGACCAAAGTGACCGCAAAAGTGAAGTTATTAAAGCGGCTTGGTTGCAGCCAGACTAGCCGCCCGGCTGGCTGGCTGTCTCTGCCCAGGCTGCTGCTGCTAGCGACCGTCCCCTCCATCACAGGCTCTCAGAGTGGGAATCACCTCGCTATCACCCAGCGAACCTCCACGGCAGCCAAACTAGAAGGAAAGCGGCGAGATACCTGGCTGTCAGGCAACTTTAGTTGCCGTGCGGCTGCTCTCGGGGTTATATTTGAGGATAGTTGTCAGACAAGTGAATGTCATCCGGTTCGCGTTGTTTTTTTTGGTAGCCAACTTTTGCCGTCCCCCCTCCACCCCCGGTGAAAGTGCACATAATAAATTTATTAGCCAGCGGAGCTAGCCGTTAGCCAGTTAGCCCCTGTCAACGACGGGCAACCCGGTGAAGCTAAGTGCTTTAGCTTTAGCCTTTCCCCGCACACAGCAGCACGAAACGTGGCTGCCCGTCTCTGGATGTTGTGCCTTCATGTCGGGAAATGCATTTGTTTTGGCTGCCCCCCCCCTCTCTCCCCTTCTTCCCCTCCGAGTTAGCGTTACTCCGCCGAGCCAAGTAGAACATAATCCCGGTGTATTTTGTCGTGACACGGTACCGGCAGAGCGAGTGACAGTTCGGGTTCGCAGTGTCGGTTCAAGTGTTGTTGTTGCCCGCTGTACGTTAGGTTCAAACGGGGCTAGCTAGCAGACAGCCAGTCTGGCTGGTTGGGTCATCTGAGGTGAAGCCGCCGTCAGCGGGCTGTATAGAAACACACTGCCTGCTAACGGCAGACTGGTTTCTAACTGGTTTTTTAGAGAAACGGACCAGCAGATAATGTGGTTGTTAGACTTCTAACTGGTTTATGTATTTAAACGGACTGTCTTTAACGTTAAGAGTCGCTTTTCTGCCTGTTGGTATAGATGCGGACCGCCGGTGCTCGTCCTGTGCGGCAGCCGCTGGTCTCCCAGCACTTTGATATTAAACAGTTTGTGGTTGAAACGGAGCTTTAACTGGTTTACGTGGACACGCACGAGTGGAATAAGTTTGTTGAATTGTTTTATTTAAGTGGGTAAATGTCCTCTACAGGCGAACTGTCGTCGGTCTGGTTCAGAGGACCGGTTGCCTGTTTGGTGCCAGTTAATGGCAGACTGGTTTTCTACTGGTTTACGCAGAAATACGCTGCCAGTATGTCCAGTATCCTGCTTTAAAGCTGTTCTATATAAAGGTTAAGGTCACGCTGTCGGTGCGTATGGCAGTCTGCTTTTCCAACTGGTGTATAACTGGTTACCCTAATCCTAGACTGGTTTTAACTGGTTTATATGGAAACCAGTGTGTAAGAAGAAGGCTGAATTTAATGAATTGTTGACTGCTGGTAGTTTTGTCAATTGGTTTGCATTTAAAAGCAGTTTTTTTTTAAATTCTTTAGTGGTTATCTTTACAGAGGCGGGCTGGTTGATCCAAATCGTGCACAAGGAAACTGGTATATTATCTGCGTATAGACTGGCTTTGTATTATATGAGAGTTCTTCTCGTGATTCTGCTCATGAACAAACTTTTCCCTTTCCCAATGTCATCCAGTTCCTTCTCAGTATGTTCTCCGACCTAATTTTCTACCCAAATCTTGTTACATAAAACCATGAATAATTAGGCGTGCCTCGCGAGCCGGTTCGGGCCGTATGCAGTGATGTGGTGGCATGCTAGAAAAAAGCCTGGTGACCTCTGACCCCAGTCAGACAAATATTACCAACAAAAATATTTCCTTTTGTTTGTTTTTTGGGCTTTTTTTTTTTTTTTTTGCGCTTTCCTCGTGTGACTCTCTCCAGTTTGATTCTAGTTTGAAGGACATACAGAGGGAAGATTTCTGTCGGGCTTAGAAGAGCAGGTGTGTAAACTGAATTTGGGCAGGTTTTACCCTCCACCACATCCCTGACAGTGTGACTGAAGTGTGTCTTGGCTCTTGGAAAACACTGGAGAGGCTCATATTTGGCAGCTGCTCCTCCTCTTCCTCCTTCCTCTATACTGCCCGGTGACAGCGTTAACATCCACCTCCTCCCAGCCGCCGCACTGTATGGCTCTTGTTGAAAGTGTGTCAGATTTTTTAATATTATCTCCCTCTCGCCTGTTCTGGTTCATAATCACATTTCCTTTTCCATTGACCGACTTTTTTTGTCTCATATTTTGCCTCTATTGTATCTCCGCCGTGTCAGGCTTTTTAATCCTATGATATGGATGCAGGGATCAGTCAGTCATGCTGCCAGTCTCCGAATCAGAGCGCGCTCTCTGGCTCTCTGGCTGCTATTTATTTGTCACAAACGCCAACACACACACACACACACACACACACACACACACACACACACACACACACACACACAGATCTCGTGCGCTTTCCCTTCCTCGCTCGGAGACTTCTACACGTACTCTCGCTTTTCCTCTTCCTGCTCTGACATGCTGCTATTTCTTTGACACACACTCACACACATTTTGCCGATTCCTAGGAAGTGCAGCTGTGATTTGCTGTCGCCACCTGACCTGTCACCCCAATCCACAATCACACGCACGTACACACACACACACACACACACTCTGCAACCATAGTAAGATTTTATTTCACCGTTTAGACTGTTCACATCGTTGGTTTTTATCACTGGAAATTGCTGCTTGACGCATGTTTTTTTTTATTTGTGGATTGAAATGGACCCCATTCTGTGTTTCTGTTGCCCTCAATGGCATTCAGTCATGAGGGTTTATGGCAGCTATACGAGCCGGAACACACACACACACACACACACTGTGACGGCGAACGTCACGCACACTCTTTGTTGCTCTGTCAAACTGCTATTTATTTCACACATGCAGAAAGCATGCATGACAGCTGCATCTTGCACACACACACACACACTTTTCTTTCCCCCACTCACTCTTTTTTTGCTTTTATTTCACTCACACACACACACACTTGCTCACACACACATACACACACACACACGTATTTTCAGTGCTATTGGTGCTTTATGAAATAGTGAGAGGCTGTGTGTGTGGGTGTGTGTTTGGGAAAGAGAGTACGAGCGAGCCATGTTGTGCGTGAGTGAGTGAAGTGGCGGTGATTTCGTGTGTGTGTGTGGTGAGTCAGTGGAGAGCATGGGCTGGTCAGAAACACTGTGTGTGTGTGTGTGTGTTTGTGTGTCAGCCCTGCCTCTCTGCTGGAGCTCTTCATGGAGAAACTCGACACACACACACACACACACACACACACACACACACACACACTGGCTGCTGTTGGAACAAACCCACCTTCCACGTCAACTGGGAGGGTTTGGGGGCGAAGTTAGTGTGAACATGAACACCAGGGATCCCCATTCGACCAGATTTAACTGCGTGACTCCCCCAGACGTAAAAAGAGCTCTTATTTTGGAGTCGGATCAGCTTTAATCATTTGTGCTGTTGGTTTCCTTGTTGCTGAATCTGAAGGACATTATGGAGTTGATGATTTCTCTCTGCATTTGGAAATGTGCAGAAGTGAATATGGTTCAGATTTTCTGCCATGCAAACATTCTGCGCTGGCGTAGAAGCTTTCATTACACACCATGAAATCAATTTTTAAAAAGTTATGTGCAAATAATCCGCACCAATATTTGTTCATGCTGTGAAAAGGCTTTTACCCATGTACGGGAATTTTCCTACTTGCATCCGCTCCTCCAAAACATTCACGTCGTCCTCTAAACATGGTTATTCATGTCAAATCTAATCGGCTGCTTTTTTATTCTTTAAAATTGGCGGTTTTATCCTTCATAACAAACTTCTGGACACACAAACAATCACACAGCAGCTTGTAAGAGCAGATGTTAAAACTACAGTTTTACATCCTTACATCTCTTGGCATCTTTTGACGTTGCTGTAGTTATTAGAGCCGGACGGAGAACTCAGCCAGGCCGATACTACGGCCGATATGAGCTTCTAGCAGAGGCATCGTATGTGTGTATGTCGGCCGGTAAGAAACAAGACGTTATGATAGCGTTATGTAGCCTAAGTAAATAGGAAATCTGTTTTCTTAATTTCTGCTGAACGTCGGAGTTGATCAATACTGCGGTCTAATAATTTGGCCCCGGGGCCCGTTTTAATACGTGTTTCGGTACCCATCCCTGCCAACAACAGAAATATAAATGTAATGGAGTTTGAGTGTCCTGTGGTCGGCATGCTGCTTCGAAGGCTTTTCCGCACTGCCAAGAATAACTGGGGGAAATACTTGTAATTGTTTGAAATTTTTTGGCAGGAAGAGGCTAAATTTTAGGATATTGAATACTGGCACAAAACAGCAGATTCAGTCCAAAAATATCAGCGCTGGCTTCTTCGAAAACCTGCGTGGGTCAAACCAGAAAAACAGAGAAGATGATTTCCCACTTTTTCCAGTTTACTGTACATCCTAATGACACGTTCCTAAAAATCTGCGTGGGGATAAAAATCAAACTTAAATACAATGACAGATAAAATAAAATACAGGAGAAATGCAAATGAGTTATTTTTGCAGATGAGATAAAACGGGCTCAGTTGTGGTTGCGTGCTTGTCAGCTGAGCGCTCTGTAGAGTAATTAATATTAATGTAACATGCAAATAAAACAGTGAGCCTTCTCGTCTGTCGTCTGCAGAAAGAGAGGTATAGAAAGGTCGTCTTTATCCAGCGCTGCAGGGAGCCGCCTGACTGATAAACAAACCAACAGTAAACATGTCGTCGTCCACAGGATGAAGTGTCTGTCTGGACCAATCACTGACAAACGTGTCACCTTGTTTTTTGAGCTGTAACTGTTGTTTCCCCTCTGGGCCAATCAGCTTAACATCGATCTGTAGTTCAGTCCCGCCCACAGCTTCATCAGCGGGGACAGACGGCATGAACACCACAGAGGGAGGTCACGTGATGTTACAGACTCGCATGTAGTAAAAAGAATAAAAAAGAACAACCTAGTTTGGCAGATAATAAAATAAAATGAACATATAGCGCGTGTTTGAGCCAGGACTGTCTGGGAACAGGTCTAATAGGCCCATTAGGATGTTTCTATGGGGGTGCTGCTCCATTCAAGGACATAAACAAAACTGAAAAATTCTGAAAAATAACATATACTATATAAACTATATAAACTATACAACAACTTGTATTAAACAAATTCAATTTGACATACTTCTGTATTATCCACCTCTTTGTTTCACCAGGATTTAACTGTTCACTGTTCAAACAAATATTTTAATCAGCATTTTTCTCAGAGGTCAACTTCAAACAACTTCATTTGCATTTAATTTGCATCTAGAAAATCAGATCAATTTGCTGCAGCTCCTACAGTATGTAGTGCGATTAAAGACACACACGTCTGAGATCTTTGGAATCACTAAATAATCATTATGTATTAATATTATTATTATATATATTATATTATTACCCAAAACGTCTTGTTTTGTCCGACCCGCATTCTAATATATTCAGATTATGTTCACGTTTCAAGATAAAAACAAATTGATTATCAAAACCGTTGCTTATTGAATAATCGTTTCTGCTCTGATTGCGTTATTTCATGGCGTCTTCTTCTGGTAATAATGACAAAAGTCACGGTGTTAAGTCACGCCTGGAGGTTAAAGCTGAAGATGTCGACCGCTCTCTGTCTCACTGAGGCTGCTGAGCCAAAGTCACGTTAGCTAACGTTAGCTAACAGACTGACAGCTACAGTTGTTCACTCTCCGCTAGCGTTAGCTGTAGCTATAACACGACAATGTTTGTCAAAGTCACCACGTTGTTGGTCTCTCAGGACAACAAAGAAGACTCGATTCATTCGCTGCCTTTTAAAATATACAGACGGGCGTTTCTTTCCATAATAATTCATGTTTTGGCTCCAAGCGTTAACTCGCGGGAGAAATGCTAATTGACTGCAGGTCTGCAATTAACGATGATTTCAATGATCAGTTATTCTGCTGATTATTTACTGTAATAATCAAGTTTTTCTATATAATGTCCGAAAACAGTGAAATATGTATATAATATTTATAATAACATAATGATAATTTCTCAGCTCAGCGTGACGTCTTAAATGCTTGTTTTGTCTGAGCAACGCCACAGTTTTATGTCATGTCAAGAAAAGCAGCAAATCCTCATATTAGAGAACCAGAAACGACTGAAACGATTAATCGACTATCAAAGTAGTTTCCTAATTGATAATATCTACGGAGGGGAAACTGGATCAAACTTGCAGGACTCAACCAAAGACTTAAAAAGAGATCATTTCCAAAATGATCTCTCAATACTGTCTCCTTCAGACGGTGAAAATCAATCAACTGAATTTCCTTCCTGAAATCTATGCCGGCTCCGCTCGGTGTCATTTTGTCATTTTGACATAATTTACTGAACGTCCTTTAAAAAAGTAGCCGAACGTGTTTCAGCTTTATGCCATCAATCATCCGGTGAAAGTAGGTGTCACTTTTCTTTCTCATATTTAGAGCGAAACACTTCAAAAACAGATGCTGTGTTTGTTATCGCTGCTTATATTATTTAGATTTTTTTTCCCCTTAAATCTCCAAGAAGTCATTTTTATTCATGAAGAGAGAAAAGAATTCTTATTTTCTCATTAAAGCCTGCAGTGTGTGTTTCTCAATTACTCAACACATGAGTGACCAGCAGCACTGATGGGCTCATCAGACAAAAAAACGTCTTAGATTAGCTTCCCCCCCCTGAGCTGTGATTTGTTGAAGAACCCCCTCCCCTCATGTCTGCATCGTTAATTTGAACCTTGTTCCAAACCCTCATTTATCCAGAAAAAGCTTACTGAGCACGGTTCCCCCTTTTTCATCAGCGTCCTCATTGATATTCATATGTTTCCTCACGTTCGCACCTGGGGGCCGCCCGCTAACACCACAGGCTCGTCTCATGATGAACTCCACCGGGGGGGAGGACGCTGCCTTGCTCAAGAGAACTTCAGCTGAATGTTTTTAAGTATTTGCAGGTTTTGCCAGCTGGTCCACGGCTGGAAACAGCCGCTTTGCGTGTCTCTCTGAATGTGCCTCGGCCCGTCTTCTGCTTCTTGTCTCGGTGTCTGTTTGACGGGCAGCTCCTCTGCTGAGCTGCCTCACGCTGCAGGAACAAAGTGGGAAACTCAGCTGCTGCCTCTGA
Organism: Enoplosus armatus; assembly: GCF_043641665.1. NCBI lineage: Eukaryota > Metazoa > Chordata > Actinopteri > Centrarchiformes > Enoplosidae > Enoplosus > Enoplosus armatus. The sequence goes on from NC_092195.1 coordinate 20,859,883, forward strand.
TGAACAGGTTAGCAGTGTGGCAAGAAAATCAAATGAGTTTCTCAAAGTCACTGTTGGGCAACACGAGACTGTCAACCGCCAGAGATTTTGCCATCCTGTTGAACCGTGTGGCGACCGCTGAAATGCCTCTGGGTGTTTTCGGATGTTGTGGGCAACGTTGTAAATACTGTAAGCAGGACTTTCTAATGGTGTTATATGATTTCTATATGAATCCTGGTTTAAAGAAATAAGAATTTGAGAGAATTAAAAACTCACTGAAGATAAAAATCAAAATGATTTGTGTAATTGAGTAAACTGTCGGCCTGTTACGTTTTTGGTCATTTGTCCTTGAGTTCACGTCCTTCAGTCTCGCTGGCGGCTCGCTCTCTTTGCGCTGCCGGACTTTTTGTTTGCAGCTCTGACACAAGCCGCTCACGTGGGCGGGCTTTTTTCAGGGGTGCATCCCCATTGGCTAATGAGTTTTGAGTGACAGCTCAGTGCGAGCGTGAGTTTCGGCTTTGACGGACATCCTAAACGTTCGGTACCCTCTAGCTAACTTTACTGGATTCCTACAAGATTAATAAGTGTGAGTATTGATCATGTATGTTGTCTGTGATGCGACGTGTTGTTGTGTTTAAGGTGTTTATTTTGCTTGATTTTGCAAAAACAAACGTTGCCATCTGGTTATTTTATCCATGAACAGTTTCTCAATAGATGTTCCTGAGAAGTTAGCGTGATATGTACCACTACCTCTCTAAAAATAAGGTATACAGAGAATTTTATCAATATCGCCCTCTCCTACCGCACAGTATTGTGGGAAAAGGAGTCTTTTCTCTTATTTTAAGACAAACAAATTGCCTCCAAATAGCTGTCTTCAAGCAGTATGTCAGCAACATTGTCATCAACATATCATGTTGGTGGGGGACACTAAAATTAAATTTTAGATAAACCTGAGCTGAAACACTAAAGCAAACCAATCAATCAAATAATCATTTCAGTCATCGTTCTCTGTTTCCAGCTTCTGTTTTTGAGATAATTTGCTGCTTTTCTCTGTTTTACATCATTTTTATATCAGTATCTAAAACTAAACAAACTTTGAAGACGTCACGTTGGGCTCTGGGAGGCTGTCACGTCTTCTTGTCACTATTTTCTGGATAAAACAAGCGACAGATTCATTGATGATGAACATTTTCATTATTTGCAGCCTTGAGTTATTGCTGTGTCATGACTTCACACTTATCTGAATGTTTCTATTGCAAAGAAGAAAACTGTAAGATAAATTATGAATAACTGAACTCATTACTTTGCTTTGCCTATATTACATAATGCCACATCAAGGGCTGCAAATACTGATGTTTTTATTATATTTTATTTTTCACATTTTTGAATTAATAATTTTTGATTATTAAAAATTCAATTAATTTTGATTTCAGTAAATCAAATAACTGTTTGGCCTATGAAATGTCAAAATAAATGAGCGTTGCCCCTCACAGCCAAAACCTCCCAAGAATTAATGTGAATTAATGTTTGACCTCCAGCCAAAAACACACAAGAATGAACGTTATAATTATAAGAAATACGGCTCAACTATCCTTTATAATGTATGGGTCTTTTTATTACCTGATAAACAACTAAATACATGTGATAAATAAATAACCTGTGGGCAGTATTCTGCAGTGGTTTTCTTTTGATTCATTTGCATTTATTTGTTCGTCTTGGTTGCCAGGCTGGAGTGGGTCAACTGGCGCTCCATACGTCTTTATTTCCCAGAAGAGTTTTTGGAATTAGAAATGAACCCTAAATATAATGTTGATAAAGACAAACACACGTGAGGGTGGCCTGTGTGCGACATCTTCTATTCTTTCTGCAGAGCACAATCTGGACAGGAACCTCAGTCTAATGTGAAAGCTATTACTGTAATAACATTATAATTACACATCATTAGTCAACTAACCGTATTAGATTGAATTATATGATACAACGTGCACCAAAACATCAGGAGCAGCTGTTCTGTGTGTGACACCGAGTGAAACAGGTGAACAGATGTTTTTTTTGTTGACTCTGCCTCCTGAATCCTCCTCAGACCTGCAGGGGAAAAAAAAACATCTTAATCAAAGAACAAACAGGAAAGTTTATGTAAATGATGGATGTAGATGTTTTCCTGGACTCTCAGCTAGGAGGCACATTTCCTGTTTACCCTCTGGTTGCTCTCTTTGTCACTTTGACTGCTGAACATAAATGAGAGTAAACTTGTTTGTCATTTGGAAAAAGAATCATAGTTTCTATTTTCATTTTAAACTGATTGAATTAGCCTCATCCTGCCATCCTGCTGCTCTCCAAAATTAGGAATCGTAGGAATCTGGAGCGCTCTGCCTCCATCTCTGTCTTTTTCTCTCTCACACACACACACACACACACACACACACACACACACACTCAGTGTAAAGTGAAAATAGTTTCTTGGCAGCGGCGCTCTGAGACACAACAAAGCTCTGTTTCAAACCCAGCGAAGGTTTCTATTTAGGCCGCATTTCTAAGAATCAGAATGTAGCTATAGACTCATCAGGTAGGAAGACGGAAGCATGCAGCGGTGTCTCGGGAGGAGTAGGAAATCCCACAATGCATTGCAACAACATCGCTGAATAACAAGAGCCCCAAAACGTCTCCCAACATGACGAGATCGCAGGTGTCTCGTCTTTGAGGAAGTTTTCCAAAAAATGCGCCTTAAGGGGAACTCCCCACATGTGACCACGCCCACATCAGTGATGTCACAGCAGGTCTTTCCAATCATTGGTTCAAGGCCAGCCAGGGTCATTTGTTTTTAATCTGAATGTATGGGAATAAAGTGTTAACTAGCAGATAAATCCGCTGCTGAAAATGAAACGCAACGGTGATTTAACGGTGCTGGAAAATGCAGAGGAGAGTTTGTGGAGGTGGAAAGTCTGTAAGAACACAGCATGAAGATTTACAGCCACCTCGTTCTAAAGTATGGAGCCTTTGCTGTGTGATGTAGCATTAATGCTCGTTTTCCTGAAGTCTAATAAGCCTAATAATACATTTTTAAAAAAATGTTCTCGAAATCACCTTGAAGAAACATTAGGCAGCAACTGCGTCACAGTTTCTTCGTCGACTGAAAATGATTTTGATAATTTTGTTAATTTTATTTACACATAAAAACTGGACAACTTACAAAAATCTTTTTCTAAATGTTTTTGAAATTGGCCACAAAATCCACTCAGAGGAAGATCTGCGGTGGAGGGACACGAGATCAAACCATCCGTCGTGTACTTTATTTTAAAACCTGATTGTTTGATTGTTTGCATGAAGACACGTCACCGTTTTTCAGCTCCTACAGTTGTAACTAAAAGATCGGGCCGACATTACTCACACTGTCCCTTCACTCTGAACAAAAGCCCGCTGCCACTGAGGCCACCGTCACACCAAGCGAGCTGAATGTGATACTCCCTGACGGAGGCTTATTCATCTCTGATGAAAGACAGAGAAGACGTTACTCTACTTACCAAACTGTCCCGTCCACCTTTCTTTTGGGAAAGGAAGTTGTCGTGAAGGCTAAAATAATATCAGGGGAATCAAAGTTGGGATGAAAACCGATGCTGCAGTTCCTCAACGGATCGATCGCCTGACCCGATCAGTTTCATCTGAGGAGGACTCCCTGTCCATCAACAGAAAAGGATTGAAAGTGAATGTGGGACCAAGATGTCGGGTCATTATGAACTGCTGGTCTTCTTCATACTGCTGCAGTTCCCTTGAGCAAAGTGCAGAACTCTCACATGATCCGGTGAAGCTGCTCACAGGAGAGTTACTGTTGTTTCACTGTCTAACTTCACTCACGCTGCTCTCAGGTTTAAAACAGTATCTTGATATTTTCAACTCTGAGTCTAAATTGACATTTTGTCTATGAGACTTTTGAATAGCATAGTAAGCTTTCATTTCTAGGAACTACGGTAAGTTAGTGGACTGCCGTAGATACTTACATGTAGGTTTTGGTATCACAGCAGGCTGTATGGTGCTCCCAGTCTTTGATTCATGGTGAATACGAGACTTTCCTGGTCAGTCACCGTATGCATGTCGTTTTTATTGAGAAGTGGAGAGCAGTGATGAAGCAGAAGGTTTCAGCCGTCTCGTCTTTCACTAGATGTGTCACTGAAAAAGATAATTGAGTATTCAGTGTCAAGGTAGAAGACTCTTTGAGGATTACGGACGTTTGTTAGTTGTTTTTCAAACAACTTGCTGCATTTCACTTCACATTTATTTTTGATGAAAAACATTTTGTTTGTGACTTTGAATGGCGTTGACACGGAGCGATTATTACACGAGTCGGAGCTGGCTCTTTGTCTGAGCGTGGCCTGTGTGTCGAGCTGTGTTTGAAATCAGCAGGGCAGAGTATTTTTCTTTTTCCAGCTTCCACCCTGCAGAGTTGTACTGTATGCAGGTCAGTGTACTGCCGGTATTTGTCATAGTGACCTCTTTCACTGTCTGCAGAGCCACTGTTACAGAAATCTGAACAGGCAGACTCTGGGTGTGTGCGGAGAGTCGAGCCCCAGCTGTTTGCTACCTAACATCCACATTAATATTTCACACCGGGTTTGTGCACGTTCGGAGTGTGCGAGTCTGGATAAAGAGCAATTAAAGCACACCGGTTTCCTCGCTTTATTTCAGAGCAGGACACTGTCAGGCGTGTCAGTCAAAGGAAGTGAATGCTCTTCAAAATAAGAGCAAGCAGGAGTGTTTTTGTCATTAAAAACATCCTCTAAAATCCTCCCGTTTTTCAAGGGATTTCTCTTTTGTTAGATACAGTAAAACTCATAAATTCATAAGATACACAGTGGAGGTGGAACAGGAAAAGTTGTGCTCAACGTTATTTTTTACCCCCTTTTTGCTGCCTTACAGGCTTCTTTTCTTTGTTATTTTTATATCATTTCTGCGTCATTAGACAGTGTATATACAGTGGAAAGGTTATGGGAAAGATGGGAGAGGAAGCAAAATGTAAACTTGGAAAGAAAACTAGTCCAACACAAACACAAAGGCATTTTCTACCTTTACTGCCTTTTGTTCATGTCCTCTGTGGCGTGTGTGCTGCTGTCAGACAGTATACAGAGACACAGGGAGGTATAAACGTGGACAAAGAGCAGCCAAACTCAGGCTTGTTAGTTTCCCACTTTACTTTTTAATGTGGTAGAAAATTCCACGTTTTGGTGAAGTGTAGACAAGGCGTAAACCACGGGGACTATTTTTAGGTGTTGGCGGCACAGGTCTTGCGCCATCCTGCCATTTCTCTGCCTGACTCATCGCCACGACAGGAAATGAGCTGCTGTCTTTCTCCACCAGTCACAGTAGCAGATGGTTTTCCAAATTCAGCAGCCACTCCTTGCTCTTTTACTAGCCAAATTAATTTGATGTAAATCTTTTTTTCCCCCTGTTTTTATAAGGACATACAGACCTCTGAGTGGTTGGTTTCTTGCCAAAATGACAGAACCACCAGTGAAGCAGAGAAATCTACCAGATGTCACCAAACTGAACCAGTTTGGCTGGTTGTGACTTCACTTCCTGCTCAACCGTAACAGGAACCAAATTACTCAATACACCTTCAGTTAAACTTCAAAGCTGCTGTCTTTAACCAAAATATTAAAGGTTTCGACCTGATGATGGCGTTCGATGAGAAGTCTCTGAGGGGAACATGAATATCTGAACTGAATTTCATGGCAAACCATCCAATAATATTATTATTATTATTATTATTACTATATAGCTATTTCAGTCTCACTCTTTCAAAGTGGTGGACTGACTGATGGACAGACGGACACATTAATATCCATAAAGCTAGACGTGACTTTTTAGTGTTGCTAAAAAAAATGGACCCGATGATGAATTGATTAATCAAGAAAATAATCTGAAGATTAATCGATGATCAAAATAATTAGAACTGAAAGTAAATTGATTCAGATTTTGATGCTTTTTCTTTGTCTTTTTGTCTTTGGGGTTTTAACTCGGCTTTGGGAGATTATAAAGAGCATTTTATAGTAATTTCTGACATTTTATTGACAAAGCTATGAATCAATAATAAAATAAATGTTAGTTATTGGTAGTATACTGTTTTGTGCTCTTCTGTAGACAAATACTGTATTTAAATGACCTTGAACACAATATAATCACCTGAACAATAAATCTGTGATGAGCTGTAATTGACTGTGAATTGATTAAATTGTTACTCATCACTTTCGCCTGCAGCTGGTCACAGGTCTGTCACAGGTCTGTCACAGGTCTATCACAGGTCTGCCACAGGTCTGTCTGTGGCCAGCTTCTATAACTTAACTCTCCTTCATCGGTTCGCCCCAGTCCTTCCCTCCTCTTCCTCCCGTCTCCTCAAAACTGCAATGACCTTGCCACTCCAGTCAGAACAGCACAGTCACTCTCCTCCGAGTGTCGGAGGCTGAAAACTCATGTGTTCAAGAAGTACCTCACGTCCTCGTCTTCTTCCTCCTCAATCATCCTCCCTTCTCCAGTTTCTTCCCCCTCTCCTCCATCCTGCAGTAAAAATAAAAAACCCTCCTCTGCTCTGGTGTGTCTAGTTTCCCGTCACCTCTCTCTTCCAACCAGATTCATACTCATTTAACTATATGGCGAGGGCACTATGACTTTGACCTTTGACCTTTTCTAAAGCTTCTGTAGGAGTTGGCTTGTTTTTTGTACGCTGAAAGGTTGTAAAAACCAAACGGAAAAAATATAATAATACCTTTTTAATATTGTAAACAATTAGATAATAAATACTTAATGATGTTAAGAGTTTTTTAGTTTTTCTGCTAATGCATATCGGACCAATTTAAGGCCGCTGAATTAATAGTTTCAAGTCGAGTCCTGAATAGAGCCTGACTGATACTTACAGATATATCTGTACGCCGGCTGATGAGTAACAGTTTGTCCACCAGAGAGCATTGACAAGTTTCTATTTTAAAGGTAAAATATTTGGCTGACTACATATTTTACTTTTTATTAACCACGTGTTGAAGAATGAATATCGGAGGATATGTTGTAGTTTTTAACCCGTCGAACATCAGCACTGGAGTTGACCTTGAAAATCGAGTATTGTTCAGCCTCCAATCACAAATACGCCATTATGAGTTCTTCAAAATGGCGGCCCCCCTTCTGTTTACCAGCAGTTGTAAACTCTCCATCCTGATTGGACATCTTTGTCTCTCTCTGAAGGTGCTGCCGGTGCAGACTCGATTCTTCCTCTCTTGTTTGGACATAAAGTCTTGAAAGTTGCAGCGGTCAAATTCGAGTGAGGTCACAGGTGAAGTCGGGCGCACAGGTGTCGCTTGGAGACGTTCACGTGGCTCGGACAAGACATCGGACCGACCTATCGGCTCGTTCAGCTGAACAATGCGGTGTTGGCTCCTCTGTGAGTCTCTGCAAACTACTTTACCCATAACCCCCTCCTCTGTGTAGTCCCTCAGAGACGCTCACGTGTGTCTCTGCAGAAGCGTCTTGAGAGGACTCCAGCCTGTCTCAAGTTTAATTCACTTAGTTTCAGTCACTTGACTTCACACCTGCTGTCCTGCAGCTATAATATAACCAGCGCTCCCTCGGGCCTCGAGGTTTGAGAAAAGTTCAAACCAAGATCTGATTCATGAAATGGGAATCACAACCAAACCAATCAGTAAACCTCAGCCACGTGCGGAGCAACTTGTGATCGAGAGCTGTGAACATTTACAAGCCAGACTATGAAAGTCTTTGAAAGGTCTTGAAAACGTCCTTGAAGGGCAAGATTGATTTCAATGTTGGTCTACGATGTGAAGAACTGCCTCTGCCTTCTGATTCCTGTTTCCTCCTCTGGCATTAATGTCTGCCTGGCTACCTGTCCCTGAGGTTTTCAAACATGCATGTTCGTGCCACAACTGCCCCCCACCTCCTCCTCTGTCACCCCCCCCCTCCGCTCCTCCTTAGTTTCCCACAGTTCCCTGCTTCACCTATTGAACCCAGCCACCAGCCCAGGAATGGAGCAGGGGGAACGGCAGGAATGTGGCTCCCAGTCCGAGCCAAAAACACAAAACAAGGAAGGCAGAACTCGACCGCCCCGCCTCCTGGGAGCCAAAACTACCTTTTCATTGGTTCACCGCTGTAGGCTGACCACTGATTCTCTCTCCCCATTGGCTGCTGTTCCATCTCACTCCCTGCTGCTCCCTGGCCTATCACGGCGCTCTCATGCTGTTAAAGTATGTGTGTGTGTGTGTGTGTGTGTGTGTGTCATCACTCTGATCCTTACCGACAGCACCGTCTTGAGTCTTGCCTGGTTTCACCAACAACATTGTAGGATAATTATTCTGCAGCTCAGGACGTTGTTGTGTATTAGCTGCTGTTAGCTTCTGTGCGGCCATATTAACGCCGTCACACACACATTAGTGTCGCTGCATTACTGCTGTCATAAAAAAGCAACGTTAAAGTATATGAGGCAGGAAATATGGTTATTGTGATGCTTTTCTGTTCCACCGTTCTGTGCAGTGCGGCAACAAAACCAGGCCGAATGTATGGCTATAGGCCAAGTCTCCACGCAGCTATTATTAGACTCCACTTTATCCTACAGGGGAGAATGATAAAGATAAGTCAGGTCAGTCGGCTGTGTCATCTGGGACGCTGGCTGGTTTTTAATGTCACAATGCAGAGACTCTTGCAAGGTTTTGCAACAGGAGAACAAGCTGGAAACCCAAATTCAGCAACTTGACAAGTAACCTCGATGAGAGGAGGTCAAAGGTTCCTGACGGCTTGTGTGAAAGACAGAATACAACTTCGTGATGGCTGTCTAGCACGAAGTTTCGTGCTTCGAGTTGTTAGAGGAGCGGTTCGGGGCTGGGCGGTCTTTCTCCAACTCTCTGTTTAAATTCCAATTTATTTACTGCATGAAAACTGAAATGACAGGCGGGTTATTTGTTACATTACAAACGAATCCCTGAAATTAGGAGGATGTCAAGACTCGGATAGGAATCAGATGGTCTGAACGTTTTCTAATGAAATCCATTTGGGAGCCGAGCCTCACGTTTGGTTCAGATGTGAGAATGTGAGTGTACTGAGTAACAGCAAAGTACAATTTAGACTTTATTTGAGTTGCGTGTTTTGTCTTATCATATAGGCTATAAGTGTTTCTGATTCTGATTGTACTTCATACTTTGTTAACATAACATTTAAATGATGTAGTATGCAACAAATAAGCAAAGTTTACACGAACATCTGAAAAAATGAACATACATTTTGTGTTGCAGAGATTCATCCTTTGACCCCTTGTGAGGGTCTTGACCCCCAGGTTGGGAACCATCGGTCTAGATTCCACAAAGTAGTTGACTGTGTGGCCATGTTGACCCTGAGGACTTACTTACTTACTGTCCTTACAAAGGATCTCCTCTCCTGTCTGCTCAGGTCGAACCCTGAAGAAGGTTTTTGGTTCGAATTCTGAAGCAAAGATATAAAAGCTTTGCCACGTAACTTAAATATGTGTCTTCTGTCTGTAGAAGCTGGAATAAAAGTTAGAAAGGACTTTAAAATGATCCTGTTTCTTCTGGAAACTTGCTCACGTATTCTGGTTGAGCCACGAGGAAGTACACACTGCTGCGATTAAAGCTGGTATGACACGTTGTTTTGATCGTAAAGCAGCACGCCAATTCTCTTTCCATCTTGTTTCTTCCACAGTAATCCAGCAGATCTCTGGTCAGATCCATCCGGGTGGATCATCATTTGAAAAGCAGAGTAGAGACTGATGGAGGCTGACAGTCTTGTTGCTGGTTTAGATTATTAATTTCTCAAGATGAATGTGTTGATGATTAAATGGTGTGAAAACATTACACATTCTGTATTTAAGCAGCCACACTCTTTGCCTTCTTTCAGCGCCGGCAGGCATCTTGTCAGAGGCGGCGGCTCTTACAGCAGATTCATTAATGGTATTTATTTTGCTAATGTAAATTGGGGAAACAAACTGAAATGGTGAGAAGTGGCAGGACTTGGAGCCAGACTGCAGGGCCGGGTTAGGCTGCAATCTGGAGGCTCCTGTCAGGTCTTTCTGGTGAGGGGAGAGGTATTTGGTTTGAGCCTGGCTCTTTCACTCATCTGCATCTTATTTGAATTTCCTGCTTGCATAATTCCTTGGTTAATGGGAACTACTCGGCACTGCCACAGCTGTTTTGCCTTTCCTGCCTGGCAAGAACGCCGCTCACACAGCGAGAGGAGGGACGGAGGGGAGGAAAAATGTTTAAAAAGAAAAAAATCTGCAAGTCATGTGGCGCAAAAATACAGTACAAACAACGTGTGATCCCCCGAGGACGGAGGAAGAGGAACGGAGTCAAACACCCACCCACTCCCTGCTCCATTCCCCCCTCCCACACACACACACACACACTCCAACAGCACCACACCCCCTTCACCAGAGCCACACTGAGCATGTGCAGTGGTAGTGATGAGTCTTTCCTCTTCCTCCCCCCTCCTCCTCACCCAGTCCTCAGCTCTGCCATGCTTGTCCTGTAATTGGTTGGTAACAGGCTTGAGCAGCACCACATTGCACCAGGCGGACTTCAACCAGCCGCATTAGTCTGTTTACGCATTCACAGCCCTATTAGAGGCTGTTTGTTAGCTCATTAGCAAAATCCAAGCTGGAGTTTGAACCCTGCCACAGCCGCTTTCTTTAATCACTAAAAAATCGGCGAACATGCAGGAATTTGTGGCGGTGACGTCGGCACCGAGACACTGACAGCTGATAATGTTTCCCTGATGGACCGAGACCTGTGGTACTGTTTGTCCTGAGCGCCTGGAGATTTAAAGGTCTAAAGTTTAAGACCCTAATAAGTGTTACGACACTTAATAGATTCCAAATGTTTCTTTCTCTTTTAGATCAAGTCAGATCAGAACACAGTAGGAATGTTTTGCTCTTTAGATAATTCCCTTTTTATTTATCTAATTTATAGTTTCACAACTTTTCATTCTTCATGTTCAATCAGACGTCGTGCAATTTCGTTTCATTCTAACTCATTTTATACAAATCACGTCCAAACTGCAGATCATTTTAGGCTTTCGTTTTAGGAATGTTTTTATTTTGTCAGTGTTACGCTGGTGTTGTGTTGTTTGGCCACGTAGTGACAGTGTAACATCAAACCTGCATTCACTGATTATTTTTAGATTTTGTGTTATCATTGGACACAAACTGCAGACACATTTATATATTAACCCTTGTATAAAGTTATAATGAAAACGGCACTGATGAGAGCCGTGAGACTTGAACCAGAACAGTAAAGTTGTGGGCTGTAAAACCAAAACAAGGAGCTTAAAGATGCTAAAATGCTCCAAATGCTGAGGGGAACCAGAGCCGGATGATAATTCTCAGTGAGTTTGTCAGTACGGGTGTCTTCTCATGTAAGTAGTCAATGTTAATATAAGAATATTGATCATCACCACATTAAAAGAGAGGAGATCTGCTGGGACTCAAACACACAGACTGTTGATTCTCATCAGCTTCAACAATTCAGTAGAATGTTTGTATTTAATATTGTAAAAGAGATTTAATATGAGGCAGCAGAGTTTCGTTCATCAAGATGCTCAGCAGATGGAGCTGCGGCAGTGGCACCTGGTTGGCGCAGTTTGCCTCACGAATCCTTGTTTTAGTCATACCTCAAGTGTGATCACACAGACATGATACACACATTTTTAGATTCTGTGTGACTTAGACTTTTCGGATATCATTATCTACGATGTCCATTGCAAATTAACCTCCATAAATCTGCTTATAGATCGTAGAAAAAAGACACTACTTATAACTGCAGAACTTGCCTGAGAATCATCAGGTTTTTGAGTTTTCTTAAGTATCAAAGTAAACCAGTGATAGTTATTTGTACATCTATGGGTACAATGCAAACAGGAGCTGCTAACAGCTGATTCGGCATACTTTCTATGGTACTTGCCAAAATAGCAAACAAACATAGGCTAAAATACCTGAAGTTGGAGCCCACAGTGTAACTCTCTGCACTGAATCCATAGCAACATTATTCTTCACTGACGCTTTAAAACTCAACACGGTTTACGGCTGAGTCATTTAAAGTGAAAGTCTTTAAATCTGAAATTTTTTAGCCATTATTGTGGACATTTCAAAATAAAATACTTTATTCCTTTTTTAACATTATTCTATTTCTGTCATTATTATGGGGGAAAACCGTATTCTGTTCACATAAAGAACAGAAACAGAATAAAGCTGAACTCATAATGGCGTCAAGAAAATCTTGTAGAGGAACTGTTCAGACTGTGTGTGTGTGTGTGTGTGTGTGTGTGTGTGTGTGTGTGTGTGAGTTCGGGCTTGTGCCCTAATACAATCAATGAAATCTTATTAGATGTTTTTACTCTCCCTTTCATTTTTTTGCTGTGTGTGTGTGTGTGTGTGTGTGTGTGTGTGTGTGTGTGTGGGTGTGTGTAAACCTGATGTTTCCAGATCTGTCACAGCTGTTGTGTCTGTTTTTATTACTTTCTCAGCAGGTGGGAGAGACTTTCTTTTTTTTTCTCCAGTCTTTATTCAGCTCTTCGTCTCTTTGTCCCGGCCTGTTATTAGCTCGGTCGAGCACCGGTCATCCTGACATATTGAGTCCTCACCGACACGAGATTTCTGGTATCCTGCATCAATAACTTGGGGGGGGGGGGGGTTACTGTCCAGATCAGTAATGAAATCTGTGGTGTCTTTGTTATTCAGCAGCGGCCATTGTTATGATCTTAAGTCAGAAAGTGCAGATTGAACCGAAGAAGCTCTAATTGTCACATCATGAATGTGAAGGACAAAAAGAGCTTATTGTATTTGTTGATTGACAAGATAGATGGTTTCAGCAGATCAGTGTGTTTCTAACATCGAGTGGTTTGACAACCTTCAGAGGAGCTACGTCACAAAGCAAAGGCCACCTCCTGTGGTCTATTGTTAGAAAACGTACTTACATACTTGTTGTAGCAAAAATACTTTGCAAAATCATTATTTGAAAGCTTTTTCGCCCATGCCTACCCTTAATCTCAGTGGGATGATCTGGTAAATATGCAAAATAAATCCAATAAAAGTCCAAATACCTTTTTACTCATTCAGAGGCATTTTAATTGGCAGATTCTCAGGACTGAAGTGCACAGTCGAGCCTCTGGTTACAGTGTTTTTCAAAGTAAGATAAGATGTTGTCCATCATCAGTAGTTAGAAATCCCCCCTGTGGTCATGTGCTGTTGAAGTTGCAGATTGTGACTCTCATGTGCTCTTGAGCAAGGCAGGAGGGAGGGTAGAGTCCCACCAGTGCACCCCGGATGAATGAAGTCCATTGGACGAGGCCTCGTTAGCCTTCACGTCTCCATCGTTTCTGGAGCGGCAGCACTCAGCCTCACTCAGACATCACTTAGACATTCTGAGCTCGTCGTCTCTCTGCGTGTCGCAGGTTGCTGTTGTTGTGTGGAAATCCCCACAGTTCCAGTAATGTGTTGTCATTAAGCCAAAACAAGCAAGCAGACTCTCTCAGTTCCTTAAGATCTGATGGCACACTGGGCTTTGTGTAAATTGAAAAGTAAAATCAGGAGATGTTGTGATAAACATGTTTTTAACGATTTGGCACAATGTGTAGAAAAAGGTTCAAATCTGAGTGAAGAAAATAAAGTTAATCCCCTACAGCTGTTGTGACTGTTGGTCACGTGAAGTGGCTTTTCATGATACATATCTAAATGTGTGCCATCAACTCTTCATACAGCTGCAGTGCAGGTGAATGCATCAACCCCCAGAGGCCGTCTATGAGCGCCATCTTTAGCTATTAGCTGGTGGCTAATGGCCAACTGCTCCTCTCTTGTGCATTAATGTGTTGATGCATGTATTATATCTTTTGCCTTCCTCTACGTTCTACGTCGGAAATAAAGGACTGAAAACCCCCCCCCAGCTGAGATTGACAGTTCATTTGAAAACAGTAGCTGACAAAACAATTTCCATGTTGTTCTGGAGCTTTGGATCTCATCACATGATCTTCCTCAGCAGATGGAGTTTGTCTAGTTGTCGTGGATTTGTGAATGAAACATGAATCTTAACTTTTAAGGAAACATGGAGTCGTGTGCTTAAGTGCTTAAAAAATGCGCCAACTCCATCTGCTGAGTGAGGTTGTGGGACTCAACCAAAAGCTCCAGAATGGCTACTAAATGGACCTCGTGGTGAGATGGTTGCTAGTTTGGTTTCAAGGGCATCACAATACCAACCTGTCGGAGGGCTGCGTGTGCTGGTCGCTGCTCCGCCGTGAAAATATAAAGTATAAATGGCCGATGTTTGGTGGTAAATGCCACTCAAACCTTTCGGTCTCACCGTCTTTACAGTCACATTGTGGTGAAATATCAGTACTGAGTTGTTATACAAGATTGTGCAACTTAAAGACACACTCCCTAATTTTGTTAAAGCCCCCAGTTGAGCTTCTACACGTCCACCTTCCACAAGTCTTTTAGCTCTGGTTTGGTCTCCTTGTTATATACTCTTTAGCTGCTAGATGTTCCACTTCCTTCACCAGTCTGCTGTCTGCTGCCGGACAGACGGGTAGTGTTCAGTTGGTTTATCACAGCTTGTTTGATGAAAACAGCTGCTGCTGCTGGAAACACTGAGACTGAACCAGACAGGAAACATGCTGCAAAAGCAAAACTAGGAGCTAAAAGAGGCTGAAATGTGTTGGTGAGACTTCTCTGTGATTTGATGACGATGAGTGACCCTTTTTCACATCACAGTCATTTGATTCAGTGCTGATATTATATAATATTACAATATTTGTAAGTGGAGCTGTAATTAAAAAAGAAAATTTTGATTTAAAATTTAAAACAAATCAGAAAATGTGGTTTTGAAATGTACATGTTGGTACTGTTGTCTCATCATCCAGCAGCTTCAGATCCATTCTGCTGACTATCATGTAAACAAGGATCCCTTCTTTAATTGACCTGATTTAATTCAGGTTAGGACAATAAAAGGACAGACAGGCAGACAGAAAGGCAGACAGACAGGTAGACAGACACCCCCTCACTACTGCCACTTAAGAAGAAAACCCACAAAGCTAATTAATTAGGGCCGACTGGCTCATTTGCATGTTTTGTAAGCACTAATTAAGATATGCAAAATATCCAGATGAGCGCCGCAGCCTAAATATATTTTAAGCGACTCGTCGCCGCGGAGGTATGGACGGGGAAATCGATTTGAGGCCACGTCCTCCGCCGTCGCATTAATCTCAGGCTTCCCTGCGTCACAGTCAGGAAGTGCAGGACGTACAAGGATTTGTCTCGGTGACTTTGGCACTTAAATATTAATACAGCATGTAGTGACAGAGAGCAGGGACAGCTGGACCTCACATATGATGTAAAAGGACTGCAAGACCTGGAACAGTCCAGTACATATAGACAGGAGAGGACAGTACATTTGTTCTCTTTGGGCCACCATACTGAAAAACTCAAATATTTTTGTCTTTGTGTTGTTCGGACTGTTTGTGTGTATTTGTGGATAAATCATCCGTCACATCTCCAGAAACACAACCAGATCAGTTACAAGACGCCAGCATCACTGACTGTTTTATTTATTTCTATTTTTGTTAGAATGTGAGTTGAATAAATCAGGTGGATTAAAGAAGGAATTCTTGTTTAAAGTCAGCAGAATGAATCTGAACCTGAAGGGCTGGATGATGAAGACAAACTCAGAGTGATGAACAGTTATTAAAGCAATTCAAAATAATATTCTCTTATTTGTCTCTCATATTGGAACATTCCCATGTTCATGTATATCGAATAATAAAAAAACAACTAGAACTAGTAATTAATAACCAGATTTTTTGTAAAAAAACAAAAGTTGCACAAAATGTCTGGTGAGATTTAATTAGTTTATGATAATACAGATCCTAATTTACATTTGGACTGTTGTGCTTGGACAAAGTTTAGACGGCATTTATAAGAGCTTTGGCTTCTTTTGTTAAATAAAAAGAAGAATAAAACACATTTATATTTCTCAAAGTAGCTGAAACAGTACAGACACTCAGGTGTGTCAGCCTTATGTAACATAACAAAACCCAAACTATCTGCGTAGCTAAGTACCACCAGTGGTGAGTGACAAGATGAGTGTAACACACAAAACACTTGCAGGATATTCACACAGATGGACAGCGATGGGCTGCAGCGCGGCGCCACCTGCTGAGCTGCAGAGATTTAAAAAGTCCTCGGCGGCTCCACAGGAGAAAGTTGAGGAAAGCTCGACAACCAGGCGAGAGCCAATCGAAGGAACAGAAACACAGTTGTTTACCACTTGGGATCGCTTCCAGTGCCGATACGGGACTGGAAGCGCTGATCAGTTACTGTTGTATTAAAACAGTTTAAACAAAACGTACTTCCTCGTGTGTGGTACAGCAGC
>NC_092195.1:20881273-20893773 GCF_043641665.1 Enoplosus armatus
GCTTTTATCTTTTTTTTTTGGGAGCCACACTTGTTGTAAACACTTTGTCGGTATCTGGGAGGTTTCATATGAGCATGGGGCTTTTATTTTGAAATATGCACATCAGCACAACCTGTTAGACTGCAGAAAAATTCAGTTTAGAGCATTTAATAAACAAGCAACGTCATGTAGCTTGTGTTTGATCTCAAAATGAAGGCGCTACATTAGCATGTAGTTTGCTAGCTTTGGCTTCACAGGATTATGTAACAAAACGATGCTGACGTCCAGACGTACAAGCTCGACTCACGCTGCTGTAACCAACACAGCGAATTGTCTGAAAGCTCCTTCATGGTGAGTCTTTTCAGAGAACTTCGGCTTTCGTGTTGGTTTAACGGCAGAAGCAGGTTGGAGATGTGATTCCCGTGTTCCTCCTTGAAGTAACTGGTCACATGACATAGCTGAGCTGTTGCAGGTGAGGGCGTGTTGTGCCGCGGCGAGCGTGAAGTTTGGTTTCCCAGCTTTTTTTTATGTTGCAAACCTGCTGTTTATCATTTTCGTCTGTCACAAGATCTACAGTCACTTTTTCTAGAGAGATGATTCTATCGCTGTTGTAAAACTGCATTTTCCAACTAATAAGTACGCCTTGCATGTGATGGTCTCAGTTCCTCGAGAGCGTTAGCAAACAGAGCTATAGTGGTGTCAAAAGCTGCTTTAACTGGAGTCGTTCACTTGTCTGCTCTGGCTTTAAAGCAGAAAGGTGGAAACAAGTTGAGGATGTGTTTCTTTCTTTATCAAGTAAAACTGCAAACGTTCCAGCACATCAAACGTGAGGATTTGTGAGTTGAATATCTTTGGGTTTTGAACTGTTTGGTTGGACAACAGAAGTGATTTGAAGACGTCTTCTTGGGTTTCGTAGAAAAAAATGACAGAAAAAATAAAAGAATGACGGTTAGTGGAATTAGTTGTTAATCAATCATCCGCTTTCTCAAAGTTATTCAAAATAATATTAAGCTGCCGTGCAACTTTTACATATTTGCTGGTATTTACCATGAATCCTGTGCCTGCATTAAATTAGCCAGCGAGTCAGAGATCACTTGTTAAACAAACTCAGGCCGGACCTGAACAGCTTGGACCAACACAGAGGGAGATGAGGTGTTACTAGACTGAAGTCGCATGACAAAATGTAACCAGGAGAACGTCCAAAAGCTCAGTGTGGAATCTCAGTTTTAAGTCTTAAAATATATTCGATTGTAAGAACATTTCATCAGGTTAGTGTTGGTGTGGCTTGAGATCTGCTTTACATGCAGAACAAAGATATCACTTCATCTCTTCATCTTCTGTCATATTCGTATGTGCATCATGTGGGAGAAACTAAGTGTCAGAAAGTCTCCACGTTCTGTAGTAAAGAGTGAAGACTGTAAAGCAAGCTGGTGTAAATCCCAGAGATTTGTTCAGAGCCCCGGTCGGCAGCGATGAGTCAGTCAGACGAGGATCTGATCAGACGCCTCAGAGGAGAAAATCCAGGAGGAGAAACAGAGAACCAGATCCTCAGTGGAGGTCTGGGAGGAGGAGGAGGAGGAGGAGGAGGAGAGTGGAGAAAAACACAAGGAAATATTCATGTCAACTCATATTTACTAATAGATAAAGTCTCCTCCAGTGATCCTTCACATACATGATTAAAGAAACAAAACAAAGCCATGAAAATGTGGAAGCTTGTCAGAAAGTCCAGTGTTTCAGTGGCACCATCTCGTCTTCACTGGCCCAGACTCCATAAGTGTTTGCCCTGTTTTTACTGTAATTATACCCTGGTGTCGGGTACAATCACTCGTCGTCCATCAGGAAGAGAAAACATCACATCTTTGGGCTCCTTTGTCCCTTCAGTGTCCTTCAGTCCCTCAGAAAGTGGAAAAAGAGGGTGAAAAACACAGTTTGGCAAAATTCAAGGCTGTAAGAGGTATTTACTCATCCTGAATCCTGAATCCAGTCACTGCAGGTCTTATTTTTCTCAGTTTTTAGTATAAAATGTGCTTATTTTTCTCTTTGTGTTACCAAACACAATTCTGCATTACAGTTAATTTCCTGTTTTCGTATCTGCTGGTTTTTCACAATTTACATACATTTGATAAAGGTAGAGCTGAAGAATGAAGACAAGGTCCTAGAAATGTTGAATTGGGGCTTCAGCAGGTAGAAGTCGTGCTCTAAAGGCTGTAGGAGAAAGACGTGACATTGTAAAGGTAAAGAGAAGGAGCAGAGAGTCGTACCTGCAGAAAGATTGATGAGTAAGAGAAGGCCAAGACACCTTTCTGTACAGAAAGTGGCTCCAGGAAAAAGTCAGAGGGACACCTTGAAAGATGTGACATTTCATTTCCAAAATTCAAAACAGAGGTCCAGTTTTCTGCAGATTGGCCTTTGTAGAGTTAGAAAGTGTAGAAGGAGCGAGGAGGAGGAGGGAGCTGAGGCAAACGGGAGCAAGAGGAAGAATCACATGCGAGAGTATCAAATGATCCAACGGCAGGAGGAACAAAATGAGGAGCAGGGTTACGAGAGGAGGGAAGGTGATTTGATACTCGAGGACAAGAAGGGAAGAGACGCGTACTTCAAACTGTATATACTGTCAGAGCCGGATGGGCGACGGAAAGAAGAGACTGAGATGGTTTTTGAATCAGGTAGAAATGTGTGTGCGCTGGGCTGGAAAACAGCGTAGATCCCTCCTCAGCTGGAACCAACATGCTCAGTTCAGCAGGTTCACGCAGTAACAGTTTAAACATGGCAGCGTCCACAGCCTCCGGTGCCCCCGCGGCACTAAACTGAACCGACTTTGTAGTCCGAGCTGCCAGGGAGGCTGCCGCTACGTTAGACGATTGTGTAATTTGGGACAGCACACATTTGGGGAACTTTTCAACAAAGCTTGCTTCGGTAGAGGCTCAGCAGTTTGTGTTAAATGTTTTCGTAACCACATCTGGAGCTGTCATGGAGGTCCAGTGCAGAATATTTGTTATATGGATGAATGTTTCACAACCAGCTGAGAGCCGACTGAAAAAAGATCCAGTCTGAGATGTAAAGTTGTTTTCTGCGTGATGCCTTCACACGAGTTCATGTTCAAAGTTTTTATGAGTTGACTTGATTAGAAAAGTGCAGAAAATGATTCAACATTACATTACAACATCTAAAACTGTAAAAGTCACTTTACTGCTAAACACACTGTGTGTTCTTCCTCTCGTGGCAAAGATACGACCACGAGTCGCATTTCAACGCAGCGACAGTAAACAGTGTTGTCTTTAGAGGAAGTCTTTACTTCAGAGCAGTGCAAACTAGCCAGTAGCTCATTTATTATTCAATATTTAGGATTAAGATGCTGTTTGAAGCTTCTGACACCACCGCTGAGTGTTGGAAGTGTCTAATGATGCAGTTCCTCTAATGGCCACTAGATGTTGACTGAGAGCTACTCAGAAAGGCTGAACACTACAAAATACAACGAAATACAAAAATCTTTTTTTTCACAAGAAGTTTGGGTCTTGAGTAATTGTTAAGATTGTTAAGGCTCGAAGGTCTCCTCAGCCGGTCACATCGTCCCCCCTCAGCTCCATCCAGGCTCCGACACCCTCAACAAATTAGGATTTTATGGCTCCAGATAAGTAATTATGGCGGTGAGCAACAAACCCAGAAGTCCAGCCATCAAAGCGTCCCTTCAGCAACTTCAGGCCGATTCACTGGTGCTATCTTTACGTTTGTTCTGCAGTCTGGCTCCTTCTAACGTCTTACTCTGCAGCCAGTGCGTAATGGTACATTAAGCAGATACAGGCTAGCGGGACAAGCAGCCATATTGTGTTTTCAGCTAATAAGAATCAGAGAGAAACCATCAGTCAAGATCCTTCTGTTAACATAGTCAAGTTTTACATCAAAAGATGCTGTTGGCTAATAAAAGTACCTGCTCCTTGAAAACAGATGGCAAGTGAAGTCATAAATAGTTTCTGCACAGAATCAGTGACCTCTGACCTCTGTCCTCTGACCTCTGTCCTCCGCCTCGTCCGTTATGGAGTACATGTTAGTATATTAATGCCACTTGACTCAACATTTTTTAACCATTTTATCAGGCACCTTATTTATTGGAAATTGCATACAAAGTTCTAAATGAGAGTTTCCTGTTTGTGTCATTTAGCTTCTCTGATCATTTGTACAAATCTCACTGTTCTGCATTGATCATCTGATCCTCTGTAAAACAAGCCTCAGGATGACAGCTGTTTGGGTAACATTAAAACCTACCAGGAACAATTAAATACTAACTCCGTTAAATAGCAACTGATGCTGGAAACGCTGATTTATACCACGCGCCGTAGTTACATCGTTACAGGACTTTGTGTGTAAATGTTGTAAAACTCCAACAAGTGCTTCCTAAAAACAATCTTACATTCATTTTGTAAGTGTGCATCTCTGAACCCACCAACACCTTTTTCGTTTTTGCTTGTTTATGAGATCTTTCCACTGCAGCACCAGCTCCAAATCATAGTCACCAGTCTAAGGGCTCGCTAGCTCAGAAAACCTGACCAACCAAAGCCAAAATCTACCAGCGTTTGGCTGCTGTCCAGTCAGCTTTTTCAGCGTTTTCCTGGGCTGCAGCCAGCCTGCGGGCCGGTGCCAGCCCCACTGGGAGCTCGGGAAGGTTTATTTTCAAGGCCCTTCTGCTTTATTGAATGGGCTCTGTGAAGCTCAAGGGGTGGAGCACCATGCTAACACTGCCAGGGTGATGGGTGCAGTTTGCACATGGGTCATCGCTGCTAAAAATATTTGCATCGAAGGTGCTATGAAGCACCTCGAATGAAAGCATCCACCAAACAGCACGTTGCTGGGGTTGCAGAAACCACTCTGCACCTGATAATTTGCTGGGTTTTTCTCCTCTTCTTACCGCTTTCGTGCTGAGTGAGTTTCATGACCCTCAGGCCTTTGAAACCTGATTTAAAAGCTACTGTATCATTTAAAAAATGAATGGGTATTAAGTGAAGATAAGCCTGTTTTCTTCTTTCCTGGAAAGCTTAGTTTGTGCAGATATGTGGCTTCATCACCTCTGAGATATATCACTGTATGTATGGCTGCACAGTTACGGCTTGCAGCTGTTTTTAATACCTATTGTGAATGAGAGTATTAGTCTTAATCATGTGAAGAATCCAAATATTCAACAGGACGTCACGTCGTCATTTCAGCTGCAGCAGATCTAAATGTTTGAATATTGTTGGCGTGTCTCATTATTAATTGTGGAAAACAAAGACTGCACGATTAATGTGATGCCCTTATGTTGTGTCACTCTCTGATCATACTGTTGTTAATAAAATCGCCATCTGTTACCTCCAAATGCTGCTGCGTTCCTCTTAAATCTGAGCGGCCGTGGTGTTGCTGCAGGAAGCGAGCAGGGAGTGTGAGGAGCGGTGCAGGTGCTGCATGAGGGCTGATGGGATCTCCACAACCGCTGGTGGAGGTATCGACTACGTGGGAGAGAATGACTCACCCTAAAAATCCACACACACACACACACACACACACACCTGTGGAGGAGGTGTGTGTGTGGGCAGTCAGTGTGGCCGGGCAGATTGCTGCTCGCCTCTCTCGCTGAGCTGTAGTATGAAACCGAAGCCTCGCTGCTGCTGAACTTCACCACCGCAACGCTCCGTTTCTTCTGTTCCTGCTGCAGCGCTGGTTGTAGCAGGAGACATCTTACTTGTGGTGATTCACTTGTGTTGCTCGGTGGTTGTGTGTGATTTCAGCTCTTCCTCTGAGGTCTTGGGTGTTCAGTCTTTAACTTTTTAGGTTGTCTTTTTTTTTCCCTCCCCTCTGCTGTGAAGCGTTGTGTGGTTGTGGGTGTTCTGAGTTGAGAAATGTGTCATCCAAAGTCTGTGCACAGATCCAACCCCCCCCCCCCCCCCCCCCCGTTGTTGTTCTTCTTTTACAAAGTTTCGTGAATTTCTAGAAATCTCAGCAAACACAAATCAACACTATCAGAGTGAATTTCAACACATTAACAGTGTGTACGGTGTTGATTTCACTCCTTTTCTTGAGTAGAGTAACTGTTGACTCGTGTGGGCTCCCTCGCAGTGTCATTGTTAACTCTACGGGTGCTGCCTCCACATTAACACTGAGGTGTAAATATGGTTATATGCAAATATGTCAAAAACCACGTCTAAATCTGCAACGTTGGCACCAGTGAAACTCCACTAACGTTAGTATTTACTAAATAAACTCATCACCCAGAGGCCTGTAATACAGATATGATATCATCTGTTTACAGAAAAATGGAATAATCTAGCTTCGATGACGATGACGATGACACTGTTCATTCAGAGAAACTATACCTAAAAGATGAATAAATCAAACCAGAGTTAAATTAACTCTTCATAGAGGTTTGGTTTGCTGTTTTTTAAAATGTAAGACTTTCCAGGTCTAAAAATCTGCTGATTTTCAAACTTTAATCAACTTGAGGTCTCTGGAGGCTTAAAGTGGCTCCTCGTGGGCCTCTCCCCGGCTCAAAGACACTCAGGGACCCCGTCCATAAAAGATAAGGAGGTCAGGATTTAAGCCGCAGTGAAGCACTTCTCTTCCAGACGCAGTTTGGGGATTTTTAACGCCGCCCCCCCCCCTCCTTTCAGCAAAAGCAGCTCAGTAACACTGGAGTTTATCCAGCACCACATAATTGAGGCCACGATGAAGTCAAGTGTTTTTCAGAGTAATGAGCGTTCGACTGTTTTAGTCTGGAAGGTAGATCCGCCTCACAGCTACCCCCCCAAACAACCACCCACCCACCCACCCACACATTTGTTCAATTTTGCTAAGTGCCACTCAAGAGGTATTCCTCAAAAATAAAAAAAACATTCTCAAATTGATTTTTTTTGGGGGGTGGGGGTAGAAAGGTGCAGATTTTACATGTTTTTAAGGGCTGAAGTGACAGCAGAAGTGGAGATTTTAAAGGTAACTAATCCAATTACAGTTGAAGAAAATGTGGTTTCTGTTTTCAAAATGGAGACGGAAACAAGTTAATTGCGGCAGAAGAAAGCACCCAGGTGACCCGCGTTCAGCCCGTCTGCTAATGAACAACAGAGTGTTCGATTTTCAGACGCGTTTGTCAGAAATCACACGAGCCAAAAATTTGGTTTGAAATTGGTAGAAATTGTCAGATGATTTTAGAAAGCAGGGGCAGAAGTTTGACAGCGACTTTTCAAGAGCGTAGGTTTGTTTCAGAAGGGAGAGTCCTGCTTTTATATACATGAAACCCTGATGACGTCATTGTGATGTGGAGTTTCAAAGACATGGACATTTACTGGTCAGGGAGGGTGGAGCCAAAGATGCCGTGTAGTTGCATTATGGGAAATGTAGGCTCCAGTGTTCATGGAGCTGGACCCAAACGAGGGACTAAAAGCCGGCATATTTCTGCCTCTGCTGCGGAGGTTTCTGTGTCTTTATAGAGGACTTCAATGCTCTGACCCTAGTGTGAAGTGTTTTTGGGGGCATTTTAGAGAGATGACAGGAAATAACATGCAACCAAAGTCACAAGCTGGACTCAAACAGGGGACGTTATGGTCCATGATCGGCACCGCAACCCACAGACCTTAGATAAGCTTTTCACACTGCATATTCTCAGAGCCTTTGCACACTGGCATCTCCCCGTGTTTAGTCGATTTTCAGGGGATAACCCTGCACACTGGGGGCTAACCCTGCTCTGGAGCAGGGCCAGCAAGCCCAAGGCTAAAGTCGGGTGATCCCACATGAAATGTGCCAGGATTGTGCCAGTGTGAAAACTTTCTTAGCCTGGGGCTAACAGCTCCCTTAGCCTGGGGCTAAGTGCAGTGTGAAAAGCCAAAGAGCTGCCCCAAAAGAGATTATTAACTCTAAAACACAATTTATAGATTAATATACAGTTTTTTTTGTTAATATTTTGGGTTTTTTTTGGAGAGTCAACAGCAGGGAGATGACAGCAAATGTAGAAGAGGAAGATGGGAATGACATTCAACGAAGGTCTCAAGTGGCAGTCAAACATGGGGACGCTGTTAAACCCCAAGAACCTGCATGAAACCTGAGAGGCAGCGTTTGGCAGGAGGACAGTGAAAGAGTTCAGCTGGAGCGATGAAGGCAGTTATGTCCTGTAGATGTGATGTGGTGATATTCAGCTGGGCTCTGTGCTGATATAACACCAAACGAGCTGGAACACTTTGTCATATTTGATGATATTCTTGCTTTTCTGCATGTTTGTGTTTACAGAAACACCTTCACGTTAGTGGAGTCAGCGTGGGTCACGTGTCACTGCAGCGTACACGTCTGAAAGACGTGTGAAGATATGTTAAGGTGTTAACATCGACTGACTGAGGAAGAGAAACCTTGGTGTGGTAACTGGGTTATGAATAAAAACAGATTTTAATGTGGCTCAGGTGCTTTCCTGAAAAGTGTAGTGAGAGTGTTTGGTTTCACAGAGCTGAGATCATATTTCTGCTGTTCAGAGGTGGTACGCTGCGATACTTCACTGATATCAAACAGTACTCCCAGTGAAGGCCAATTGGAGATAGACTGCTGGGAAATTTCTAAAATTACTATTCCAAATTTACAAGGTGGAGCGCTGCCACTGTTAGACAGTTTAGGGAGAGCCGCGGTGCGTAAACTGTTTTAGTTCGTCTCCTGCTGTGATGCAATCTGTTACGAGCATCAGTCAAATCACCCTCTCTGTTAGAGGATAAGAAAACACAGCCGTCAGCCAAGTCGGTAAACTCGGTAAACATTATGGAGGATTCCCCGACCTGCATATACGCCGCAGATCGAGCTGCAGCATTTCTGCTTTTTCAGAGGGAGGCTGCAGCAGCAGGGAAGCATTTAGAGAATACCTACAGGTACTTTTAACATATGCATGTCTAGATTTAAGGATTTAAGATTAAACATGGTCATTAGAGATCTTATTTTCTTCAGCATGTAATTGGAGGCTTCTTTTCTCTTTATATCCACTTTGATTAATCCAGAACGGAGTTAGAAGCACAATCTGCTTCCTGTCTGCTTTACTGAACACAGAAGAGCTTTATGTCCTCAAATATTTAATTTCCTGGTGTTCTATTTTTTTCCGTATTCTGCCCGTTTATGGTTTCACAGCTTTCATAACAACTGCAGCAGATAGCAGGAATATCTTCAGAATAGATGGATGACGAATTAAAGGAAAGAACTTGAATAAATGAGTGAGGAAACATAAGGAATGCAGATGCTACGAGGCCTCGCTGAATGGTTCGACGAGTAAGATCTCAACCCAACTGAACACCTACGGTACATGTGTTTGACAGCGCTCTCCACCACCTTCATCAAATGAGTCTTTGTCAGTAGTTCAGAGTTCAGAGACTTGACGAGGAGAACTGAAGCTGTTCTGGAGGTGGAACAACACAAACACACCTCGTGTTTGTCACCAATGTGCATCTCTGAATGTAAACCATCCGTTTATTCAACAGGAACAGTGAGCAGTAACCTTGTGCTCACACATGCTGATACAAAGAGTCAGGCAGTCTCTTGTCTCTGGTGAGCCTGATGCTTGCAGGTGTGTGTCAGTTATTTTTCCCAGTTGCCACTGTACGTTCACACGACAAAGTAGTTCCCTTCGAGCGTGACGATTAGCTGTTCCTCAAGTACAAAACAACTCTGTGCCTCTGCCTCATGAAGTTGAACCGTTTTCAACTTCACCACGTCATGCTGCCTGGTGTCCTGAGGGAGTCTGAACACAGTGGTGGGCAGCGGCACAATGCTGGTGGGCGTGTCTGTAGGTCGGTCCACCACTTCACTATTGAATAGATGGTAATGTAATCTAGCACCATCAGCAAATACCTGCAGTCAGCCGCAGCTGTACTTTGTGTTTGCTGCTAATTAGCAAATGTTAGCATGCTAATATGCTAAAGAAAGACGGTGAACAGGCAAACATTACACCTGCTAAACATCAGCATGTTAGCATTGTACTGTGAGCATGTTAGAATGCTGATGTTAGCATTTAGCTAAAAGCGGCGCTGTGTGTAAGTACAGCCTCGCAGAGCTGCTAGCTTGACTGTAGACTCTTAGGGCCCTATTTAACCTATCAAGTGCATTTAGGGCGTGTCCTACTCCCCTTTGGCTAGTTAAACGGCGTATAATCTGGGCGCAATGTAAGGTGCGAAAGGGGTTGTATATGTATATATGTATGAATTAAACCAATCAGAGTGTCATTCTCCCATTCCCTTTAAAGCCAGGCGCACCTGCCGATATTTAACTGAGGAGGAGGAGGAGGAGGAGGAGAGCTGCGCGTTGGTTAAATTGTGCCGGGGCTGTCCGGGGCTCAGGTCTCAGGTTTTCTCGGTCACAACGCGTTTTCTTCGTAGTTGTACAGATCGTAGGCCTAAATGAGGTGATGTAAGAACTTCATCAGAGCTTCTGTGCTGAGTGTTTTGATGTCGGGTGATTTGTTCATGCGCCCTCCCTCCTGCCTGTCGGCGCATGGAGAGCTGCCTTTTCCCCGACTGTAACAGTGCGTCTCCTCTTTCTCACGTCAGTTAGACTTTATTTTGTTCCCAGCCTTCATCCCCACATGGAGAACGTCTGGTATTCCACTGTGCGGTGCCACCGGGGTGCATATGAGGTTCTATGTGTTACTACGCATGGCGCAGTGGCTGCATGGAGTCCTTATTGTTTCATCTCGTGAAGTGGGTGTGTGTTTGAGCTTGTGGTACCCGACGGACCCGGTGAGGCTCTAATTTAAACCCTGGTAACAAGCAGAGTGTATGCAGTGAAATACTTTCTGCTGCCTCAAGATAGCAATGCGCCAACAATGCGCCTGTCCACACCTCATTTTAAGACCATCATGCCCATGGGCGCACAGAGTACATGTGCATGTAAGTACATGTGCTACTTACACAACGTGGGCGCTGGGCGTGAAAATGACAACTGCGTCGGATGGAAACTAGCAATGACACTTGCGCTGCGTGCCGCTTTGCGCCGGGTGTAAGACAGAGGCTCTAGTGTTGTGTATATTAAATCACACATCGTGAGAAAGGCTGGATTACATTAAGTGACTAATGATCACACAGTGGGTTTAATTCTTGCTTCGGGGGCTTGCTGTTGGATTGAGGCCTTCAGAAACGACGCAACAGTGAATACTCGTTGCTGTTTTGTCGCGCGGGACATACAGCACAACCACTTTGTACAGCATAAATGAGGATTCCTGCTTGGTGGTGGTGATACAACGTGAAAAACATGTACAGTTGATTCTATCATTTCTTGACAGCTGGTTTGAGCAGAGTTCTGCCTCTGTGTTGCTGTATTTCGACTGTGTCCAAAAAGGTCTTTTTTAGAACAGTTAATTTTGGCTTTCTGAAACCTGAGCTGTCCGGCTGAGAGACTGGAGATGGAGATAGAGGGCGGAGGAGGGCTGAGGATGTCGAGCATGGATGGAGAGATGGAAGAAAAGGACGGGAGGAGCAGAGAGACTCTCTGATTTAAAAGGAATGCTCCAACAATCCATTTGTACTGCAGGATTTTCCAAAACAATTCCCCGATGACGGAGGTGGTGTAACAGAGAGAAAGAGACAGAAACGGCAGTGCAGCCATAAAATCTGTGATATCAGAGCAGCTTCACTGAGTGTTTCTTCCTGATGGCAGTTCAACACTGTTTTTAGTTGTATTTATTTCTCTTGTACAATCATGTGAAGAGTGGAGCTTGTTTGGCTCGACACTGAACTCGACCCCACTCCTGTTCGCTTGGTGTTCCTCTCGGAGCACGAAGCAATATCAGCGTAGAGAGCACAGGGACTTGGACCGTGGCTCCATCTGTACAATATTATACTTGTTGATTCCCCCTTCGTGAGCTTGATTTCTGAGAGTCTATTTTGCATCAGTGCTGCATGAATTTTCCACAAAAATCCTCCTCAAGGGTCGAAACAACAGAAACAGCTGGACCTGGACCAAGTATTTGTGTGTATGCCTGAAGGAGAAATCCACCCCGAACACTGTTACACAACTGTTGGCAGCGCTCTTCACATGTTTGGGTTGACGTATATTTATTCTTGCTCGATGTGTACGGCTGAGTATCAAGTACTCTGAAGCACCTAAAGCTGGCGTTGAATGTGTGGATAGATTTAGAAGATTGTTTTCTTTGATCGAATAGTTCCATCTACATAACTTACGACTGTGGTTAGATAACATTCAGCATGTCAGAATTGAGGCTTCTCTTGTTAAATACAAATTGTATAAAAACTATTTTTATATATCTCAGGTATTGAAAGAAGTGATTTTTTTCCGTTCTGGTACTGAAATATTTCAAACAACCTCCGGCCCAGTGGATGTGACGTCATGTCGTTAATGGCAGAAAAAACATTTCATGTAAAACATCAGGTTTAGATTGAACAGGTGCACCTGTAGACATATAATCATACAGCGTAGGTCTACGAGAACTTGAGGAGAGAAGTTAGCTCCGGTCCCAGACAACATAGAGCTTAAAGTTATGTTGTTGTGGTGCGAAGAGCTGGACAGAGTTATACAGAATATGGCCA